>NC_088236.1:16614230-16626730 GCF_036934945.1 Oncorhynchus masou masou | reverse complement strand
CAAGGGCAATTTTGGGGCTTCACCATGTTTCATTGAAATGTACAGCTGTGTGTCATCCGCATAGCAGTGAAAGTTAACATTATGTTTTCGAATAACATCCCCAAGAGGTAAAATATATAGTGAAAACAATAGTGGTCCTAAAACGGAACCTTGAGGAACACCGAGATTTACAGTTGATTTGTCAGAGGACAAACCATTCACAGAGACAAACTGATATCTTTCCGACAGATAAGATCTAAACCAGGCCAGAACTTGTCCGTGTAGACCAATTTGGGTTTCCAATCTCTCCAAAAGAATGTGGTGATCGATGGTATCAAAAGCAGCACTAAGGTCTAGGAGCACGAGGACAGATGCAGAGCCTCGGTCCGATGCCATTAAAATGTCATTTACCACCTTCACAAGTGCCGTCTCAGTGCTATGATGGGGTCTAAAACCAGACTGAAGCATTTCGTATACATTGTTGTTTGTCTTCAGGAAGGCAGTGACTTTTCTAAGATTTTTGAGAGGAATGGAAGATTCGATATAGGCCGATAGTTTTTTATATTTTCTGGGTCAAGGTTGGGCTTTTTCAAGAGAGGCTTTATTACTGCCACTTTTAGTGAGTTTGGTACACATCTGGTGGATAGAGAGCCGTTTATTATGTTCAACATAGGAGGACCAAGCACAGGAATCAGCTCTTTCAGTAGTTTAGTTGGAATAGGGTTCAGTATGCAGCTTGAAGGTTTAGAGGCCATGATTATTTTCATCATTGTGTCAAGAGATATAGTACTAAAACACTTGAGCGTCTCTCTTGATCCTAGGTCCAGGCAGAGGTGTGCAGACTCAGGACAACTGAGCTTTGAAGGAATACGCAGATTTAAAGAGGAGTCTGTAATTTGCTTTCTAATAATTATAATTTTCTCCTCAAAGAAGTTCATGAATTTATCACTGCTAAAGTGAAAGACATCCTCTCTTGGGGAATGCTGCTTTTTAGTTAGCTTTGCGACAGTATCAAAAATGAATTTCGGATTGTTCTTATTTTCCTCAATTAAGTTAGAAAAATAGGATGATCGAGCAGCAGTAAGGGCTCTTCGGTACTGCACGGTACTGTCTTTCCAAGCTAGACGGAAGACTTCCAGTTTGGTGTGGCGTCATTTCCGTTCCAATTTTCTGGAAGCTTGCTTCAGAGCTCGGGTATTTTCTGTGTACCAGGGAGCTAGTTTCTTATGAGAAATGTTTTTAGTTTTTAGGGGTGCAACTGCATCTAGGGTATTGTGCAAGGTTAAATTGAGTTCCTCAGTTAGCTGGTTAACTGATTGTTGTCCTCTGGTGTCATTGGGTAGACAGAGGGAATCTGGAAGGACATCAAGGAATCTTTGTGTTGTCTGTGAATTTATAGCACGACTTTTGATGTTCCTTGGTTGGGGTCTGAGCAGATTATTTGTTGCAATTGCAAACGTAATAAAATGGTGGTCCGATAGTCCAGGATTATGAGGAAAAACATTAAGATCCACAACATGTATTCCATGGGACAAAACTAGGTCCAGCTTATGACTGTGACAGTGAGTGGGTCCAGAGACATGTTGGACAAAACCCACTGAGTCGATGATGGCTCCGAAAGCCTTTTGGAGTGGGTCTGTGGACTTTTCCATGTGAATATTAAAGTCATCAAAGATTAGAATATTATCTGCTATGACTACAAGGTCCGATAGGAATTCAGGGAACTCAGTGAGGAACGCTGTATATGGCCCAGGAGGCCTGTAAACAGTAGCTAAAAAAAGTGATTGAGTAGGCTGCATAGATTTCATGACTAGAAGCTCAAAAGAAGAAAACGTCATTTATTTTTTAAATTTATTTTTTAGACTCTCTCCCTCTCACACACACAGACACATCTACATTTACGCTCTCTCTCTCTCACACACACACACACACACACACACACACACACACACACACACACACACACACACACACACACACACACACACACACACACACACACACACACACACACACACACACACACACACACACACACAAACACACACACACACACACACATGTACACTCTCTCCCTCTCACACACACAGACACATCTACATTTACGCTCTCTCCCTCTCACACACACACACACATCTACATTTACACTATCACACACACAGACACACACAGAGACACACACACACACACAGAAACATCTACATTTACTCTCTCTCCCTCTCACACACAAACACACACACACACACAGGCACAACTACATTTGAAGATGGACAGTTTTATTTGGTCAGTGCAAGTACCCCATGTTGCAATGAGCTTTCAATCTCACACACAAACACCCACAACACACTGGCACAACTACATTTGAAGATGGACAGTTTTATTTGGTCAGTGCAAGTACCCCATGTTGCAATGAGCTTTCAATAGGCGACCAATCGACCCTGGAAATATTCTGGTTATACTGAGAGACAAGAGATCCTGGTCACCTGACACGTGCACACACACTCTCTCTCCTCACACACTACACATATCCTCTAATCTCGCTCTCTACCTCTCTCACACACACACATACACACACACACACACACACACACACACACACAGACACACACACACTTCACAAAGTAGAGATCATAGAAGGAGGAAATTGTCTTCCCTGACTGATAATGATTTCCTGTCTGAAAAATAGATGAAGTGATACGCAAGAAAAGGTAAGGTGAAAAAGTGAGGGATAAGGGAGGAGAGGAAAGAATCCCATCATTTTTCTAGCAGTAGGTGTGACTACAGAGAGAAGGTAATGGAGACACACTCCACTTCTCTCTCTCTCTCTCAATTCAATTCAATTCAATTGAAGGGGCTTAATTTGCATGGGAAACGTGTTAACAATACTAAAGCAAGTGAAGTAGATAATATACAAAAGTGAAATAAACATTAAACATGAACAGTAAACATTACAATCACATAAGTTCCAATAGAATAAAGTCATTACAAATGTCATATGTACAGTATATATACAGTGTTGTAACGATGCAAAAATGGTTAAAGTACAAAAGGTAAAATAAATAAGCATAAATATGGGTTGTACAGTGCCTTGCGAAAGTATTCGGCCCCCTTGAACTTTGCGACCTTTTGCCACATTTCAGGCTTCAAACATAAAGATATAAAACTGTATTTTTTTGTGAAGAATCAACAACAAGTGGGACATAATCATGAAGTGGAACAACATTTATTGGATATGTCAAACTTTTTAACAAATCAAAAACTGAAAAATTGGGCGTGCAAAATTATTCAGCCCCCTTAAATTAATACTTTGTAGCGCCACCTTTTGCTGCGATTACAGCTGTAAGTCGCTTGGGGTATGTCTCTATCAGTTTTGCACATCGAGAGACTGAATTTTTTTCCCATTCCTCCTTGCAAAACAGCTCGAGCTCAGTGAGGTTGGATGGAGAGCATTTGTGAACAGCAGTTTTCAGTTCTTTCCACAGATTCTCGATTGGATTCAGGTCTGGACTTTGACTTGGCCATTCTAACACCTGGATATGTTTATTTTTGAACCATTCCATTGTAGATTTTGCTTTATGTTTTGGATCATTGTCTTGTGGAAGACAAATCTCCGTCCCAGTCTCAGGTCTTTTGCAGACTCCATCAGGTTTTCTTCCAGAATGGTCCTGTATTTGGCTCCATCCATCTTCCCATCAATTTTAACCATCTTCCCTGTTCCTGCTGAAGAAAAGCAGGCCCAAACAATGATGCTGCAACCACCATGTTTGACAGTGGGGATGTGTGGTCAGGGTGATGAGGTGTGTTGCTTTTACGCCAAACATAACGTTTTGCATTGTTGCCAAAAAGTTCAATTTTGGTTTCATCTGACCAGAGCACCTTCTTCCACATGTTTGGTGTGTCTCCCAGGTGGCTTGTGGCAAACTTTAAACAACACTTTTTATGGATATCTTTAAGAAATGGCTTTCTTCTTGCCACTCTTCCATAAAGGCCAGATTTGTGCAATATACGACTGATTGTTGTCCTATGGACAGAGTCTCCCACCTCAGCTGTAGATCTCTGCAGTTCATCCAGAGTGATCATGGGCCTCTTGGCTGCATCTCTGATCAGTCTTCTCCTTGTATGAGCTGAAAGTTTAGAGGGACGGCCAGATCTTGGTAGATTTGCAGTGGTCTGATACTCCTTCCATTTCAATATTATCGCTTGCACAGTGCTCCTTGGGATGTTTAAAGCTTGGGAAATCTTTCTGTATCCAAATCCGGCTTTAAACTTCTTCACAACAGTATCTCGGACCTGCCTGGTGTGTTCCTTGTTCTTCATGATGCAATCTGGGTTTTTAATGGACCTCTGAGACTATCACAGTGCAGGTGCATTTATACGGAGACTTGATTACACACAGGTGGATTGTATTTATCATCATTAGTCATTTAGGTCAACATTGGATCATTCAGAGATCCTCACTGAACTTCTGGAGAGAGTTTGCTGCACTGAAAGTAAAGGGGCTGAATAATTTTGCACGCCCAATTTTTCAGTTTTTGATTTGTTAAAAAAGTTTGAAATATCCAATAAATGTCGTTCAACTTCATGATTGTGTCCCACTTGTTGTTGATTCTTCACAAAAAAATACAATTTTATATCTTTATGTTTGAAGCCTGAAATGTGGCAAAAGCTTGCAAAGGTCAAGGGGGCCGAATACTTTCGCAAGGCACTGTATTTACAGTGGTGTTTGATCTTCACTGGTTAACCTTTTCTTCTGGCAACAGGTCACACATCTTGCTGCTGTGATGGCACACTGTGGTATTTCACACTGTGTCGCTAATATGGTCATACATTGGGCAGGAGGTTAGGAAGTGCAGCTCAGTTGCCACCTCATTTTGTGGGCAGTGTGCACATAGCCTGTCTTCTCTTGAAAGCCAGGTCTGCCTACGGCAGCCTTTCTCAAAAGCCACGCTATGCTCACTGAGTCTGTACATAGTCAAAGCTTTCCTTAAGTTTGGGTCAGTCACAGTGGTCAGGTATTCTGCCACTGCTCAGGGCCAAATAGCATTCTCGTTTGCTCAATTTTTTTGTTAATTCTTTCCAATGTGTCAAGTAATTATATTTTTGTTTTCTCATTATTTGCTTGGGTCTAATTGTCTTGCTGTCCTGGGGCCCAGTGGGGTGTGTTTGTGAACAGAGCCCCAGGACCAGCTTGCTTAGAGTGTTCACGCTACACGTTCCCCAAGGGCACCCCCCCCCGCTCAACTCAAAAAGTGGCGCACAGAATGCAGAAATATTCTTAGAAATATTTAACCTCCACACATTAACAAGTCCAATAGCTCAAATGAAAGATAAACACCTTGTTCATCTACCCAGCGAGTCAGATTTCTAAAATGTTTTAGAATATGTTTTAGAATATGTATGTCAAACCACCACAAAGACACCATTTTCTTGAACAAAAGATGCAATCACAAACGCAGGATTAAAAGAAAAATAATTCACTAACCTTTTGAAAATCTTCATCAGATGACAGTAATAGGACATGTTACACAGTACATTTATGTTTTTTCAATAATATGCAATTTATATCCATAAATCTCCGTTTACATTGATGCCATGTTCAGAAAATGCTAAAAAATGTTCGGAGAAATTATAGATAGCTCCGCCAGATAACGCCAGATAACAGCAATACACATCATGAACTTTGACTAAATATACATGTTCTACATATAGTTAGAAAGATACACTGCTTCTTATTGCAATCGCTTTGTCACATTTATTTTTAACGTTACAGAAATCGTTCACTATTCAATAATCTGAGACGACGCTCAGACATAAGCAATATTTCTCCGCTATGTTGGAGTCAGCAGAAACACAAAATTACAACATAAATATTCCCTTACCTTTGATGGTCTTCGATCAGAATGTAGTGGAAGGAGTCATACTTACCCAATACATCGTTTGGTTTCAAGTCGTGTGTCTTTGTATTAGCATATGCGACAAGTTCCAGCTGAAAATGCATCCAAAATTACTTCTGGTCCCGAACAGTTGCGCATCAAAACTTCAAAATTACATATTATATGTCGACTAAACTGGTCAAACTAAGTGCAGAATCAAGCTTTAGGATGTTATTAACGTACAAAACAATTCTCAATTCAACCGGACAATCTGACTTCTTCTCATGCAAGTTGGAACAAAGGGAGCTCTGTGCCCAACGCGCTCCTGAAAGCGCATGTATTTTCTCGCGACACTAACTATTTTGCCTGCCAAAGGGTCAAAGCTCGCGGGATTTGCACATTTAAATGCTCTACTGATAGAGGACATCTTGCGGAAGACATAGAAACTGTTCGCAGATCCATAGCTAGTTGGGAAGGGTGGGGGCGATGACTTCAAAGTTGCCCCAACTTTCTGGATGACAAAACTAGTTTGGGAGAATGGCTGCTCTGTGAGTTCTGCTATACTTACAGACATAATTCAAACGGTTTTTGAAGCTTTAGAGTGTTTTCTATTCAATAATAATTATTATATGCATATATTAGCAATTTTGGACAGATTTCTTTTCAGTTTACTATGGGCACGCAATTCATCCAAAGGGGGCAGTATTGTCCCGAGCCTTAACCTGTTGATGCTCTGGGGCGCAATTTCATTTTTGGATGAAAAACGTTCCCGTTTTAAACAAGATATTTTGTCACAAAAAGATGCTCGACTATGCATATAATTGCTACCGTTCGAAAGAAAACACTCTGACGTGTCCAGAAATACAAAGATCTTCTCTGTGCGTGCCCTATAACGTGAGCTTCAGGCAAAACCAAGATGAGATGGCATCCAGGAAATGACAAGGATTTTTGAGGCTCTGTTTTTCATGATCTCCTTATATGGCTGTGAACGCAAGAGGAATGAGTCAACCCTTTCTGTCGTTTCCCCAAGGTGTCTGCAGCATTGTGACGTATTTGTGGGCAGATCATTGGAAGATTGACCATAACAGACCACATTTACCACGTGTCCGCCCGGTGTCCTGCGCCGAAATTGGTGCGCAAAAGTCACCTGCCAGTATTTTTCCATGCGATACAGAGAGGAAAGCAAGCTTCCACGAACTGCATGTCAATGAAGAGATATGTGAAAAAACACCTTGAGGATTGATTCCAAACAACGTTTGCCATGTTTCGGTCGATATTATGTAGTTAATCCGGAAAAAGTTTCACGTTGTAGGTGACTGCATTTTCGGTTCGTTTCGGTAGCCAGACGCAATGTAGAAAACGGAACGATCTCTCCTACACACAGAAGCTTTCAGGAAACACTGCGCATTTGGTATGTGACTGAGAGCCTCCTCATTGAAAACATCAGAAGCTCTTCAAAGGTAAATGATTTTATTTATTTGGTTATCTGGTTTTTGTGAAAATGTTGCGTGCTACATGCTACACAAAATGCTATGCTAGCTTTGCATACTCTTACACAAATTTGTCAATTTCTATGGTTCAAAAGCATATTTTGAAAATCTGAGATGACAGTGTTGTTAAGAAAAGGCTAAGCTTGAGAGCAAACGCATTATTTTAATTTTATTTGCGATTTTCAGAAATCGTTAACGTTGCGTTATGCTAATGAGCCTGAGGCTTTAGTCACAAACCCGGATCCGGGTTGGGGAGTTTCAAGAAGTTAACAGGTTTTAAGGGACTCTTCTCCAGGTTCATCTCTCTGTAGGTGATGGCTTTGTTAAGGAAGGTTAAGGAAGGTTCGCATCCTTTTAGGTGGTTGTAGACATTAATTTAGATAATTAGCGGGTATTGGCCTAATTCCGCTCTGCATGCATTATTTGGTGTTCTACGTTGTACAGAGAGGGTATTTTTGCACAATTCTGCATGCAGAGTCTCAACTTGGTGTTTGTCCCATTTTGTTAATTCTTGGTTCGTGATAATTCAAGTATTTCTTGCCAGATCCTAATTGGTGTGTCGAATTTTATGTTCATTTTGATGGCATAGTATGTCCTTCTTGCCTTGTCTCTCCTTGTCTCTTGCCTGTAGTTTTTTGTGTGCTCTCGGGCAACGGTATCTAGATGGAATTTGTATTTGTGGTCCTGGCGACTGGACCTTTTTGGAACACCATTATTTGGTCTTACTGGGATTTACTGTCAGGGCCCAGGTCTGGCAGAATCTGTGCAGAAGATCTAGGTGCTGCTGTAGGCCCTCCTTGGTTAGTGACAAAAGCACCAGATCATCAGCAAAGAGTAGACATTTGACTTCAGATTCTAGTAGGAAGAGGCCGGGTGCTACAGACTTTTCTAGTGCCCTCACCAATTTGTTGATATTTTTGTTTAAGAGGGTAGAGCGTAAGCTGCATCCCTGTCCTGTTTAAGAGGGTAGAGCATAAGCTGCATCCCTGTCCTGTTTAAGAGGGTAGAGCGTAAGCTGCATCCCTGTCCTGTTTAAGAGGGTAGAGCATAAGCTGCATCCCTGTCCTGTTTAAGAGGGTAGAGCGTAAGCTGCATCCCTGTCCTGTTTAAGAGGGTAGAGCGTAAGCTGCATCCCTGTCCTGTTTAAGAGGGTAGAGCGTAAGCTGCATCCCTGTCCTGTTTAAGAGGGTAGAGCGTAAGCTGCATCCCTGTCCTGTTTAAGAGGGTAGAACGTAAGCTGCATCCCTGTCCTGTTTAAGAGGGTAGAGCGTAAGCTGCATCCCTGTCCTGTTTAAGAGGGTAGAGCGTAAGCTGCATCCCTGTCCTGTTTAAGAGGGTAGAGCGTAAGCTGCATCCCTGTCCTGTTTAAGAGGGTAGAGCGTAAGCTGCATCCCTGTCCTGTTTAAGAGGGTAGAGCGTAAGCTGCATCCCTGTCCTGTTTAAGAGGGTAGAGCGTAAGCTGCATCCCTGTCCTGTTTAAGAGGGTAGAGCGTAAGCTGCATCCCTGTCCTGTTTAAGAGGGTAGAGCGTAAGCTGCATCCCTGTCCTGTTTAAGAGGGTAGAGCGTAAGCTGCATCCCTGTCCTGTTTAAGAGGGTAGAGCGTAAGCTGCATCCCTGTCCTGTTTAAGAGGGTAGAGCATAAGCTGCATCCCTGTCCTGTTTAAGAGGGTAGAGCGTAAGCTGCATCCCTGTCCCACCACACAGCCCTGTGGGAAGAAATGTGTGTGCTTTTTGCCTATTTTAACTACACACTTGTTGTGTACATGGATTTTATAATGTTGTATGTTTTTCCCTTAACACCACTTTCTATCAATTTGTATAGCAGACCCTCATGCCAAATTAAGTCAAAGGCTATTTTTAAATGAACAATGCATGAGAAGACTTTGCCTTTGTTTTGGTTTGTTTGTTTGTCAATTATGGTGTGCAGGGGGAATACGTGGTCTGTCATACGATATTTTGTTAAAAAGACAATTTGACTTTTGCTCAGTACATTGTTTTCACTGAGGAACTGTACGAGTCTGCTGTTAATGATAATGCTGAGGACTTTCCCAGGTTGCTGTTGACCCAAATCCCATGGTAAGTATTGGGGTAAAATTTGTCTCCACTTTTGTGGATTGGGGAGATCAGTCCTTGGTTCCAAATGTTGGGGAAGATGCCAGAGCTAAGGATGATGTTAATAAAGAGTTTAAGAATAGCCAATTGGAATTTGTTGTCTGTATATTTGATCATTTCATTGAGGATACCATAAAAACCATTGGCCTTTTTGGGTTGTAGGGTTTTTATTTTGTCCTGTAGTTCATTCAAAGTAATTGGTAGTCTTTAATAGTTGATTCTAAAATTTGTATTTGATCATGTTTATGTTCTTGCTGTTTTTCTTTGTTATAGAGCCAAAAATATTGGAGAAGAGGTTTACCCATACATCTCCATTTTGGATAGATAATTCTTTGTGTTGTTGTTTGTTTAGTGTTTTCCAATTTTCCAGAAGTGGTTAGAGTCTATGGACTCTTCAATTACATTGAGCTGATATCTGATGTGCTGTTCCTTCTTTTTCCTTTGTGTATTTCTGTATTACTTTGGTGATTCGCCATAGTTAAGGCGTAGACTCAGGTTTTCCTGGTCTCTAGGTTTTTGGTTGGACAGGTTTCTCAATTTCCTTCTTCGATTTCTGCATTCTTCATCAAACCATTTGTCATTGTTGTTTGTTTTCTTTGGTCTTCTATTTAAGATGTTTTTCAATTTGATAGGGAAGCTGAGAGGTCTAATATACTGTTAATATGTTCTACTGCCAAGTTTACACCTTCACTATTACAGTGGAACGTTTTGTTCAGGAAGTTGTCTAAAAGGGATTGAATTTGTTGTTGCCTAATTGTTTTTTGGTAGATTTCCATACTACATTCCGCCTAAAGCATTTCTTAATATTACTCAGTTCATTTGGCTTTGATGCCTCACGATTGAGTATTGCTCTGTTCAAGTAGACTATGATTTTGCTGTGATCTGATAGGGGTGTCAGTTGGCTTGACTGTGAACTCTCTGAAGAACTCTGGGTTGAGGTCAGTGTTAAAGTAGTCTACAGTACTACTGCTAAGAGATGAGCTATAGTAGGTATACCTACCATACGAGTCCCCTCAAAGCCTACGATTGACTGTACATGTACATACCCAGTGTGCGACAGAGCTGCAGGAGCTGAGACCCATTCTTGTTGGTTACGTTTTTGGCTTTGTCTCTCTCTCTCTCTAAGGAAGCCATGGCATCAGCTAATAGGGATCCTAATAACATTCACTGGGAGAGAGTGTGTATGAGCATGTATTCATGCATCCTTTCTCTCCCGCTCTCCCTCTCTCTCAGTAAGCCGTGGCGTTAGCTAATGGGGATCCTAATAACATTCAAAATGCAAGTTTAAAATTCATCTAAAATAAAATTCCAACTTCAAAATCTCTCACTCTCTCTACCTCCTACTCTGTCTCTATCCCCCTCTCTCTCACTCTCTCTACCTCCTATTCTGTCTCTATCCCCCTAACTCTCACTGTGTCTACCTCCTACTCTGTCTCTATCCTCCTCTTTCTCACTACCTCCTACTCTGTCTCTATCCCCATCTATCTCTCTACCTCCTACTCCGTCTCTATCCCCCTAACTCTCACTGTGTCTACCTCCTACTCTTTCTCTATCCCCCTCACTCTCTCTACCTCCTACTCTCTCTATTCCTCTTTCTCTCTCTCTACCCCCCGCCACCCTCTAACTCTTATCTAAACAACTTATTCCATCTGATAGCCAGCTCCTCTTCTTATGAGAAGGAGGTCAAGTAGTGATCAACCTTGTAACCACTCTGTGAGACTAGGGAGTGCACTTAAACATATACACTTAATTAGTTTAGTTCTATCTGCCCTAGCAGTCAGGGTTAGACCATTATTTACTGGCATATTAAATGGAATATTCAAACACAAACATGCACAGACACACAGTAACAGACACACATGACAGTCCCTTATCTCATTATTTACAGGCATATTAGATACGGAATCCACTTATTAAATTCTCCTAAATAATGTTAGGTCATTACCCGAGAGCTCTAAACACATTCCCATTCTTGCTGTAACGCTATTCAACATCCTAACCAGGTGTGTGTCTGTGTGGATATAGAGTTGAAGTCAGAAGTTTATATACACTTAGGTTGGAGTCATTAAAACTTGTTTTTCAACCACTCCACAAATGTCTTGTTAACAAACTACAATTTTGGCAAGTCGGTTAGGACATCTACTTTGCGCATGACACAAGTAATTCCCAACAATTGTTTACAGACAGATTATTTCACTTATAATTCACTGAATCACAATTCCAGTGGGTCAGAAGTTTACATACACTAAGGTGACTGTGCCTTTAAACAGCTTGGAAAATTCCATAAAATGATGTCATGCCTTTAGAAGCTTCTGATAGGCTAATTGACATCGTTTGAGTCAATTGGAGGTGTACCTGTGGATGTATTTCAAGGCTTCCCTTCAAACTCAGTGCCTCTTTGCGTGATGTCATGGGAAAATCAAAAGCCATGCCAATCAGCCAAGACCTCAGAATTGTTTTTTAGACTGGTTCATCCATGCGATCAATTTCCAAATGCATGAAGGTACCTCTTTCATCTGTACAAACAATAGTACCCAAGTATAAAAAACAAAATCGTAGACCTCCACAAGTCTGGTTCATCCTTGGGTGCAATTTCCAAACGCCTGAAGTTACCACGTTCATCAGGCCACTCAGCAAGAAGAAGCCACTGCTCCAAAACTGCCATAAAAAGCCAGCAAATGGATCTTCCAAATGGATAATGACCCCAAGCATACTTCCAAAGTTGTGGCAAAATGGTTTAAGGACAACGAGGTGTAAACGAGGCAAGGAGGTGTACAAACCTGACTCAGTTACACCAACTCTGTCAGGAGGAATGGGCCAAAATTCACCCAATTTATTGTGGGAAGATCGTGGAAGGCTACTCCTAAAAGTTTGACCCAAGTTAAACAATTTAAAGGCAATGCAACCAAATACTAATTGAGCATATGTAAACTTCAGACCCACTGTAAATTGTTTAACTTGGGTCAAACTTTTCGGGTAGCCTTCCACGAGCTTCCGACAATAAATTGGGTGAATTTTGGCCCATTTCTCCTGACAGAGCTGGTG